>NW_028188248.1:10000-15000 GCF_964204655.1 Triturus cristatus
CCGGGGAGGCTCTCCTGGCCTGGCTGGGGTTCGGAAGCTGGGCCCGGGTCCGGGGCTTGTGCTCCGTCCCAGTGTCCCAGGGAGCGGGAGCCCCCCGTCCTGCAAGCCAGCCGAGGGTCCATGCGCTGGGGAAGGGTGTCCACCGGGGCCCAGGGAGTTTCTCCCCGGCCTGGCTAGGGTTCTGAAGCTGGGACCGGGCCCGGGGCTCTTGCACCGTCCGGCGGGCCCCGGGGTGCGTGAGCCACCCCCGTCCTGCAAGACAGCCGAGGGTCTAGGTGCTGGAGACAGGGGTCCACCGGGGCCCAGGGAGGCTCTCTCCGGCCTGGCTGCTATCAGAAGCAGGGACCGGGCCGGTGTGCAGGAGTGGCTGGCTTTATCTGCTACGCTGACGGAGCGTAGTTTTCTGCCCACCCCTATACAACCGTGTGGTTTGTGAGAACCCGTCCTGCGGCCTGGTAAGGGTCCGGGTGCCCGTGACGTGGTCCATTGGGCGAAGGGAGTCTCCCCAGACCTGGCTGGGATCAGAAGCAGGGACCGGGCCAGGTGGGTGGGTGGCTGGCTAAGTCCTTTCCACTGCGTAGTAGGAGTTTGCTTAGGGCTGGGCGGACTTTGCGTAGCAGAATTTTAAAAAAATTTGTGGAAAACGAGAGCACATCCTGAGTAGGGCTGGGCGGACTTTGCCTAGCGCAACTACGCACTATTCTGAAGAAAATTGTGGAAAACGAGCGCACAACCTCATGGACTGTGTGCCCGGGACGGGTCCCTCGTGCTTGGGCAGGCTCCCGACCTCCCCAGCCTGGCTGTGTTGAGAAGCAGGGACCGGCCCCGGGCCTCCTGATTTTGGTCAGGGCCTGGGATCCCACGTCCTGCGGCCTGCCAAGTGTCCATCTGCCCGGGACAAGGGACCCTGGTGCAGAGCCCCGGAGCCCTGCAAGGGCAGTCGGGAGCCCTACCGCTATGGCTCGGTGTGGGCAGCTGGGAGTCCTTCCGGTCCCGGCCATCTGGTCGCACCTTTCCCTCGGCCATCTGGTCGCGCGCAATGCTTTCCAATGGGGCGACCAGATGGCCGGGCCGGCCTGGAAGTCCCGATGAGGGTCCATTCGCCTCGCGGATCCCAGCCAGGGCTCCAGGAGGCCGGGCGCGTCCGCGCCTAGGGTCCCCTCCGTCACTCGGAGCGCGAGGGTTACAAGAAAGGTGGGTAGCCTTCCTCCGGATTAGTAGGGGCAGGGTATGCCGGGACACCCCTCCTGGGGATTGCGGTTCTCAGGCGGGGACCAGATGGGCCAAGCCCGGACGACACTTCCCCGGGGCGTCGGGTGCTTCCTCCTCCAGCCCGCGGCGAGGCAAAGTGCCCAGGACGGGCTCCATGGGTCTCCCGGGCGTCCCCCGAGGCCTGCAGCCCCAAAGCCCTGCAGACCCTGGAGCCCTTCAGCACGGAGCCCTGGAGCCCTGCAGGCCCGGAACCCTAGCAGGCCCAAGGCCCTGCAGCCCCGGAGCCCTGCAGGCCCGGAGCCCTGCAGCCCCGGAGCCCTGCAGGCCCAGAGCCCTGCAGCCCCGGAGCCCTGCAGCCCCGGAGCCCTGCAGCCCCGGAGCCCTGCAGCCCCAGAGCCCTGCAGCCCCGGAGCCCTGCAGCCCCGGAGCCCTGCAGGCCCAGAGCCCTGCAGGCCCAGAGCCCTGCAGCCCCGGAGCCCTGCAGCCCCGGAGCCCTGCAGCCCCGGAGCCCCTGCAGGCCCAGAGCCCTGCAGCCACGGAGCCCTGCGTGGGCAGGCGGGAACCCTACCGCTATGGCTCGGGCAGACGGGAGCCCTTTCAGTTGCCGGCCACCTGGTCGCGCCTTTCCCCTCGGCCATCTGGTCGCGCGCAATGCTTTCCAATGGGGCGACCAGATGGCCGGGCCGGCCTGGAAGTCCCGATGAGGGTCCATTCGCCTCCCGGATCCCAGCCAGGGCTCCGGGAGGCCGGGCGCGTCCGCGCCTAGGGTCCCCTCCGTCACTTGCAGCGTGCGGGTTACAAGAAAGGGGGGTATCCTTCCTCCGGATTATTAGGGGCAGGGTATGCCGGAACACCCATGCTGGGGCTGTGCGGTTCATTGCCGGGGACCAGATGGGCGACGCCCGGGCAACATCCTCCAAGGCCTCCGGGGGCTTCCCTCCTCCGGGCCGCGGCATGGCAAAGTGCCCAGGGACGGGCTCCACGGGTCCCGGGCAGTCCTCCCCCGGGCGCCCAGGCCCCGAGAGCTCCGGTGGACCTCCCCGTGCCCGAGGCCAACCCGGGAAGCAGAGTCCCCCCCCGAGCCCTTGGTGTGAGGGTGGGCAGGCGGGAGCCCTACCGCTATGGCTCGGGCAGACGGGAGCCCTTTCAGTTGCCGGCCATCCGGTCGCTCCTTTCCCCTCGGCCATCTGGTCGCGCGCAATGCTTTCCAATGGGGCGACCAGATGGCCGGGCCGGCCTGGAAGTCCCGATGAGGGTCCATTCGCCTCCCGGATCCCAGCCAGGGCTCCAGGAGGCCGGGCGCGTCCGCGCCTAGGGTCCCCTCCGTCACTCGCAGCGCGCGGGTTACAAGAAAGGAGGGTATCCTTCCTCCGGATTAGTAGGGGCAGGGTATGCCGAAACACCCATGCTGGGGTTGTGCGGTTCATTGCCGGGGACCAGATGGGCTACGCCCGGGCAACATCCTCCCAGGTCCCCGGGGCTTCCCTCCTCCGGGCCGCGGCATGGCAAAGTGCCCAGGGACGGGCTCCACGGGTCCCGGGCAGTCCTCCCCCGGGTACGCCCAGGCCCCGAGAGCTCCGGTGGTCCTCCCCGTGCCTGAGGCCCAGCCGGGAAGCAGAGTCCCCACCCCGAGCCCCTGGTGGGTGGGCAGGCGGGAGTCCTTTCAGTTGCCGGCCACCTGGTGGCTCCTTTCCCCTCGGCCATCTGGTCGCGCGCAATGCTTTCCAATGGGGCGACCAGATGGCAGGGCCAGGCCTGGAAGTCCCGATGAGGGTCCATTTGCCTCTCAGATCCCAGCCGGGGCTCCAGGAGGCCGGGTGCGTTCGCCCCTAGGGTCCCCTCCGTCACTCGGAGCGTGCGGGTTTCAAGAACGGGGGGTAGCCTTCCTCCGGATTACTAGGGACAGGGTACTCTGGGACCCCTCTCGGTCCTCAGCCGGCAACTGGGTCCTGCCGTGTGGCAGGGTGGCCGGAGGGCCTTCCCCTGCGCGCCCGGGAGCCCCGGATGGGTCCAGGGGCCCGGCCGGGCCCCGGGTCGGGGTCTCCGGCCCCGGGTGCCGTCCCCCGGCCTGCGGCACCGCCAAAGGCCCGGGACGGGGTTCCGTTGTGGCCGGGGTGCCTCCCGTGGCTGGATTGGGTTCAGGAGCTCCGGCCGGGCCCCGGGGAGGGCGGCCTCCCCGCCCCGGTCTCCGTCCCGGGTCCTGCCGCGTGGCAGGGTGCCCGGGGAAGGGTCCGGAGGGCCCGGGGAGGCTTCCCCTGCACCTGCGGTCCTCGGAGCCCCGGCTGGGTCCAGGGGCCCGGCCGGGCCCCGGGTCGGGGTCTCCGGCCCCGGGCGCCGTCCCCCGGCCTGCGGCACTGCCAAAGGCCCGGGACGGGGTTCCGTTGCGGCCGGGGTGCCTCCCGTGGCTGCATTGGGTTCAGGAGCTCCGGCCGGGCCCCTGGGGGCCCCGGGGAGGGCAGGCTCCCCACCCCGGTCTCCGTCCCGGGTCCTGCCGCGTGGCAGGGTGCCCGGGGAGGGGTCCGGAGGGCCCCGGGAGGCTTCCCCTGCGCCTGCGGTCCCCGGAGCCCCGGCTGGTTCCAGGGGCCCGGCCGGGCCCCGGGTTGAGGCCTTTGGCCCCGGGCCCAGTCCCCCGGCCTGCGGCACTGCCAAAGGCCCGGGACGGGGTTCCGTTGGGGCCGGGGAGCCTCCCCTCGCTCGTCTGGGTCCCGGAGCTCCGGCCGGGCCCCTGGGGGCCCCGGGGAGGGCGGCCTCCCCACCCCGGGCTCCGTCCCGGGTCCTGCCGCGTGGCAGGGTGCCCGGGGAGGGGTCCAGAGGGCCCGGGGAGGCTTCCCCTGCGCCTGCGGTCCCCGGAGCCCCGGCTGGGTCCAGGGGCCCGGCCGGGCCCCGGGTCGGGGTCTCCGGCCCCGGGCCCCGTCCCCCAGCCTGCGGCACTGCCAAAGGCCCGGGACGGGGTTCCGTTGTGGCCGGGGAGCCTCCCCTCGCTCGTCTGGGTTCCGGAGCCCCGGCCGGGCCCCTGGGGGCCCCGGGGAGGGCGGCCTCCCCGCCCCGGGCTCCGTCCTGGGTCCTTCCGCGTGGCAGGGTGCCCGGGGCGCGGTCCGGAGGGCCCGGGGAGGCTTCCCCATCGCCTGCGGTCCCGGGAGCCCCGGCTGGTTCCAGGGGCCCGGCCGGGCCCCGGGTCGGGGTCTCCGTCCCCGGGCCCTGTCCCCCGGCCTGCGGCACTGCCAAAGGCCCGGGACGGGGTTCCGTCGTGGCCGGGGAGCCTCCCCTCGCTCGCCTGGGTTCAGGTGCTCCGGCCGGGCCCCTGGGGGCCCCGGGGAGGGCGGCCTCCCCGTCCTGGGTCCTTCCGCGTGGCAGGGTGCCCGGGGCGCGGTCCGGAGGGCCCGGGGAGGCTTCCCCATCGCCTGCGGTCCCGGGAGCCCCGGCTGGTTCCAGGGGCCCGGCCGGGCCCCGGGTCGGGGTCTCCGTCCCCGGGCCCTGTCCCCCGGCCTGCGGCACTGCCAAAGGCCCGGGACGGGGTTCCGTCGTGGCCGGGGAGCCTGCCCTCGCTCGCCTGGGTTCAGGTGCTCCGGCCGGGCCCCTGGGGGCCCCGGGGAGGGCGGCCTCCCCGCCCCGGGCTCCGTCCTGGGTCCTTCCGCGTGGCAGGGTGCCCGGGGCGCGGTCCGGAGGGCCCGGGGAGGCTTCCCCATCGCCTGCGGTCCCGGGAGCCCCGGCTGGTTCCAGGGGCCCGGCCGGGCCCCGGGTCGGGGTCTCCGTCCCCGGGCCCTGTCCCCCGGCCTGCGGCACTGCCA
>NW_028188248.1:25000-32500 GCF_964204655.1 Triturus cristatus
CCGAGGGTCCGGGTGCTGGGGACAGGGGGTCCACCGGGGGCCCGGGAGGCTGTCCCTGGCCTGGCTGGAGGTCCGGAAGCTGGGCCCGGGGCTGGAGCTCCGTCCCAGGGTGCGGCTCCGTCCCAGAGCCCGGGAGCCCCCCCGTCCTGCGAGCCAGCTGAGGGTACGGGCGCTAGGGAAGAGAGGGTCCACCGGGGCCCGGGGAGGCTCTCCCCGGCCTGGCTGGGGGTTCGGAAGCTGGGCCCGGTGCTGGAGCTCCGTCCCAGGGTGCGGCTCCGTTCCCGGGGTGCGGGAGCCCCCTGTCCCGCAAGCCAGCCGAGGGTCCGGGCGCTGGGGACAGGGTGTCCACCGGGTCCCTGGGAGTCTTTCCCCGGGCCTGGCTGGAGGTCCGGGAGCTGGGCCCGGTGCTGGAGCTCCGTTCCCGGGGTGCGGGAGCCCCCTGTCCCGCAAGCCAGCCGAGGGTCCGGTCGCTGGGGACAGGGGGTCCACCGGGGGCCCGGGGAGGCTGTCCCTGGCCTGGCTGGAGGTCCGGAAGCTGGGCCCGGGGTTGGAGCTCCGTCCCAGGGTGCGGCTCCGTCCCAGAGCCCGGGAGCCCCCCCGTCCTGCGAACCAGCTGAGGGTACGGGCGCTAGGGAAGAGAGGGTCCACCGGGGCCCGGGAGGCTCTCCCCGGCCTGGCTGGGGGTTCGGAAGCTGGGCCCGGTGCTGGAGCTCCGTCCCAGGGTGCGGCTCCGTTCCCGGGGTGCGGGAGCCCCCTGTCCCGCAAGCCAGCCGAGGGTCAGGGCGCTGGGGACAGGGTGTCCACCGGGTCCCTGGGAGTCTCTCCCTGGGCCTGGCTGGAGGTCCGGGAGCTGGGCCCGGTGCTGGAGCTCCGTTCCCGGGGTGCGGGAGCCCCCTGTCCCGCAAGCCAGCCGAGGGTCTGGGCGCTGGGACCGGGTGTCCACCGGGGCCCGGGGAGGCTCTCCCCGGCCTGGCTGGGGGTCCGGAAGCTGGGCCCGGTGCTGGAGCTCCATCCTGGGGTACGGGAGCCCCCTGTCCCGCAAGCCAGCCGAGGGTCCGGGCGCTGGGGACGGGTGTGCACCGGGGCCCGGGGAGGCTCTCCCCGGCCTGGCTGGGGGTCCGGAAGCTGGTCCCGGGCCCGGTGCTGGAGCTCCGTTCCCGGGGTGCGGGAGCCCCCTGTCCCGCAAGCCAGCCGAGGGTCCGGGCGCTGGGGACAGGGTGTCCACCAGGGCCCGGGGAGGCTCTCCCTGGCCTGGCTGGGGTTCGGAAGCTGGGCCCGGGTCCGGGGCTTGTGCTCCGTCCCAGTGTCCCAGGGAGCGGGAGCCCCCCGTCCTGCAAGCCAGCCGAGGGTCCATGCGCTGGGGAAGGGTGTCCACCGGGGCCCAGGGAGTTTCTCCCCGGCCTGGCTAGGGTTCTGAAGCTGGGACCGGGCCCGGGGCTCTTGCACCGTCCGGCGGGCCCCGGGGTGCGTGAGCCACCCCCGTCCTGCAAGACAGCCGAGGGTCTAGGTGCTGGAGACAGGGGTCCACCGGGGCCCAGGGAGGCTCTCTCCGGCCTGGCTGCTATCAGAAGCAGGGACCGGGCCGGTGTGCAGGAGTGGCTGGCTTTATCTGCTACGCTGACGGAGCGTAGTTTTTCTGCCCACCCCTATACAACCGTGTGGTTTGTGAGAACCCGTCCTGCGGCCTGGTAAGGGTCCGGGTGCCCGTGACGTGGTCCATTGGGCGAAGGGAGTCTCCCCAGACCTGGCTGGGATCAGAAGCAGGGACCGGGCCAGGTGGGTGGGTGGCTGGCTAAGTCCTTTCCACTGCGTAGTAGGAGTTTGCTTAGGGCTGGGCGGACTTTGCGTAGCAGAATTTTAAAAAAATTTGTGGAAAACGAGAGCACATCCTGAGTAGGGCTGGGCGGACTTTGCCTAGCGCAACTACGCACTATTCTGAAGAAATTGTGGAAAACGAGCGCACAACCTCATGGACTGTGTGCCCGGGACGGGTCCCTCGTGCTTGGGCAGGCTCCCCGACCTCCCCAGCCTGGCTGTGTTGAGAAGCAGGGACCGGCCCCGGGCCTCCTGATTTTTGGTCAGGGCCTGGGATCCCACGTCCTGCGGCCTGCCAAGTGTCCATCTGCCCGGGACAAGGGACCCTGGTGCAGAGCCCCGGAGCCCTGCAAGGGCAGTCGGGAGCCCTACCGCTATGGCTCGGTGTGGGCAGCTGGGAGTCCTTCCGGTCCCGGCCATCTGGTCGCACCTTTCCCTCGGCCATCTGGTCGCGCGCAATGCTTTCCAATGGGGCGACCAGATGGCCGGGCCGGCCTGGAAGTCCCGATGAGGGTCCATTCGCCTCGCGGATCCCAGCCAGGGCTCCAGGAGGCCGGGCGCGTCCGCGCCTAGGGTCCCCTCCGTCACTCGGAGCGCGAGGGTTACAAGAAAGGTGGGTAGCCTTCCTCCGGATTAGTAGGGGCAGGGTATGCCGGGACACCCCTCCTGGGGATTGCGGTTCTCAGGCGGGGACCAGATGGGCCAAGCCCGGACGACACTTCCCCGGGGCGTCGGGTGCTTCCTCCTCCAGCCCGCGGCGAGGCAAAGTGCCCAGGACGGGCTCCATGGGTCTCCCGGGCGTCCCCCGAGGCCTGCAGCCCCAAAGCCCTGCAGACCCTGGAGCCCTTCAGCACGGAGCCCTGGAGCCCTGCAGGCCCGGAACCCTAGCAGGCCCAAGGCCCTGCAGCCCCGGAGCCCTGCAGGCCCGGAGCCCTGCAGCCCCGGAGCCCTGCAGGCCCAGAGCCCTGCAGCCCCGGAGCCCTGCAGCCCCGGAGCCCTGCAGCCCCGGAGCCCTGCAGCCCCAGAGCCCTGCAGCCCCGGAGCCCTGCAGCCCCGGAGCCCTGCAGGCCCAGAGCCCTGCAGGCCCAGAGCCCTGCAGCCCCGGAGCCCTGCAGCCCCGGAGCCCTGCAGCCCCGGAGCCCTGCAGGCCCAGAGCCCTGCAGCCACGGAGCCCTGCGTGGGCAGGCGGGAACCCTACCGCTATGGCTCGGGCAGACGGGAGCCCTTTCAGTTGCCGGCCACCTGGTCGCGCCTTTCCCCTCGGCCATCTGGTCGCGCGCAATGCTTTCCAATGGGGCGACCAGATGGCCGGGCCGGCCTGGAAGTCCCGATGAGGGTCCATTCGCCTCCCGGATCCCAGCCAGGGCTCCGGGAGGCCGGGCGCGTCCGCGCCTAGGGTCCCCTCCGTCACTTGCAGCGTGCGGGTTACAAGAAAGGGGGGTATCCTTCCTCCGGATTATTAGGGGCAGGGTATGCCGGAACACCCATGCTGGGGCTGTGCGGTTCATTGCCGGGGACCAGATGGGCGACGCCCGGGCAACATCCTCCAAGGCCTCCGGGGGCTTCCCTCCTCCGGGCCGCGGCATGGCAAAGTGCCCAGGGACGGGCTCCACGGGTCCCGGGCAGTCCTCCCCCGGGCGCCCAGGCCCCGAGAGCTCCGGTGGACCTCCCCGTGCCCGAGGCCAACCCGGGAAGCAGAGTCCCCCCCCGAGCCCTTGGTGTGAGGGTGGGCAGGCGGGAGCCCTACCGCTATGGCTCGGGCAGACGGGAGCCCTTTCAGTTGCCGGCCATCCGGTCGCTCCTTTCCCCTCGGCCATCTGGTCGCGCGCAATGCTTTCCAATGGGGCGACCAGATGGCCGGGCCGGCCTGGAAGTCCCGATGAGGGTCCATTCGCCTCCCGGATCCCAGCCAGGGCTCCAGGAGGCCGGGCGCGTCCGCGCCTAGGGTCCCCTCCGTCACTCGCAGCGCGCGGGTTACAAGAAAGGAGGGTATCCTTCCTCCGGATTAGTAGGGGCAGGGTATGCCGAAACACCCATGCTGGGGTTGTGCGGTTCATTGCCGGGGACCAGATGGGCTACGCCCGGGCAACATCCTCCCAGGTCCCCGGGGCTTCCCTCCTCCGGGCCGCGGCATGGCAAAGTGCCCAGGGACGGGCTCCACGGGTCCCGGGCAGTCCTCCCCCGGGTACGCCCAGGCCCCGAGAGCTCCGGTGGTCCTCCCCGTGCCTGAGGCCCAGCCGGGAAGCAGAGTCCCCACCCCGAGCCCCTGGTGGGTGGGCAGGCGGGAGTCCTTTCAGTTGCCGGCCACCTGGTGGCTCCTTTCCCCTCGGCCATCTGGTCGCGCGCAATGCTTTCCAATGGGGCGACCAGATGGCAGGGCCAGGCCTGGAAGTCCCGATGAGGGTCCATTTGCCTCTCAGATCCCAGCCGGGGCTCCAGGAGGCCGGGTGCGTTCGCCCCTAGGGTCCCCTCCGTCACTCGGAGCGTGCGGGTTTCAAGAACGGGGGGTAGCCTTCCTCCGGATTACTAGGGACAGGGTACTCTGGGACCCCTCTCGGTCCTCAGCCGGCAACTGGGTCCTGCCGTGTGGCAGGGTGGCCGGAGGGCCTTCCCCTGCGCGCCCGGGAGCCCCGGATGGGTCCAGGGGCCCGGCCGGGCCCCGGGTCGGGGTCTCCGGCCCCGGGTGCCGTCCCCCGGCCTGCGGCACCGCCAAAGGCCCGGGACGGGGTTCCGTTGTGGCCGGGGTGCCTCCCGTGGCTGGATTGGGTTCAGGAGCTCCGGCCGGGCCCCGGGGAGGGCGGCCTCCCCGCCCCGGTCTCCGTCCCGGGTCCTGCCGCGTGGCAGGGTGCCCGGGGAAGGGTCCGGAGGGCCCGGGGAGGCTTCCCCTGCACCTGCGGTCCTCGGAGCCCCGGCTGGGTCCAGGGGCCCGGCCGGGCCCCGGGTCGGGGTCTCCGGCCCCGGGCGCCGTCCCCCGGCCTGCGGCACTGCCAAAGGCCCGGGACGGGGTTCCGTTGCGGCCGGGGTGCCTCCCGTGGCTGCATTGGGTTCAGGAGCTCCGGCCGGGCCCCTGGGGGCCCCGGGGAGGGCAGGCTCCCCACCCCGGTCTCCGTCCCGGGTCCTGCCGCGTGGCAGGGTGCCCGGGGAGGGGTCCGGAGGGCCCCGGGAGGCTTCCCCTGCGCCTGCGGTCCCCGGAGCCCCGGCTGGTTCCAGGGGCCCGGCCGGGCCCCGGGTTGAGGCCTTTGGCCCCGGGCCCAGTCCCCCGGCCTGCGGCACTGCCAAAGGCCCGGGACGGGGTTCCGTTGGGGCCGGGGAGCCTCCCCTCGCTCGTCTGGGTCCCGGAGCTCCGGCCGGGCCCCTGGGGGCCCCGGGGAGGGCGGCCTCCCCACCCCGGGCTCCGTCCCGGGTCCTGCCGCGTGGCAGGGTGCCCGGGGAGGGGTCCAGAGGGCCCGGGGAGGCTTCCCCTGCGCCTGCGGTCCCCGGAGCCCCGGCTGGGTCCAGGGGCCCGGCCGGGCCCCGGGTCGGGGTCTCCGGCCCCGGGCCCCGTCCCCCAGCCTGCGGCACTGCCAAAGGCCCGGGACGGGGTTCCGTTGTGGCCGGGGAGCCTCCCCTCGCTCGTCTGGGTTCCGGAGCCCCGGCCGGGCCCCTGGGGGCCCCGGGGAGGGCGGCCTCCCCGCCCCGGGCTCCGTCCTGGGTCCTTCCGCGTGGCAGGGTGCCCGGGGCGCGGTCCGGAGGGCCCGGGGAGGCTTCCCCATCGCCTGCGGTCCCGGGAGCCCCGGCTGGTTCCAGGGGCCCGGCCGGGCCCCGGGTCGGGGTCTCCGTCCCCGGGCCCTGTCCCCCGGCCTGCGGCACTGCCAAAGGCCCGGGACGGGGTTCCGTCGTGGCCGGGGAGCCTCCCCTCGCTCGCCTGGGTTCAGGTGCTCCGGCCGGGCCCCTGGGGGCCCCGGGGAGGGCGGCCTCCCCGTCCTGGGTCCTTCCGCGTGGCAGGGTGCCCGGGGCGCGGTCCGGAGGGCCCGGGGAGGCTTCCCCATCGCCTGCGGTCCCGGGAGCCCCGGCTGGTTCCAGGGGCCCGGCCGGGCCCCGGGTCGGGGTCTCCGTCCCCGGGCCCTGTCCCCCGGCCTGCGGCACTGCCAAAGGCCCGGGACGGGGTTCCGTCGTGGCCGGGGAGCCTGCCCTCGCTCGCCTGGGTTCAGGTGCTCCGGCCGGGCCCCTGGGGGCCCCGGGGAGGGCGGCCTCCCCGCCCCGGGCTCCGTCCTGGGTCCTTCCGCGTGGCAGGGTGCCCGGGGCGCGGTCCGGAGGGCCCGGGGAGGCTTCCCCATCGCCTGCGGTCCCGGGAGCCCCGGCTGGTTCCAGGGGCCCGGCCGGGCCCCGGGTCGGGGTCTCCGTCCCCGGGCCCTGTCCCCCGGCCTGCGGCACTGCCAAAGGCCCGGGACGGGGTTCCGTCGTGGCCGGGGAGCCTCCCCTCGCTCGCCTGGGTTCAGGTGCTCCGGCCGGGCCCCTGGGGGCCCCGGGGAGGGCGGCCTCCCCGCCCCGGGCTCCGTCCTGGGTCCTTCCGCGTGGCAGGGTGCCCGGGCGCGGTCCGGAGGGCCCGGGGAGGCTTCCCCATCGCCTGCGGTCCCGGGAGCCCCGGCTGGTTCCAGGGGCCCGGCCGGGCCCCGGGTCGGGGTCTCCGTCCCCGGGCCCTGTCCCCCGGCCTGCGGCACTGCCAAAGGCCCGGGACGGGGTTCCGTCGTGGCCGGGGAGCCTCCCCTCGCTCGCCTGGGTTCAGGTGCTCCGGCCGGGCCCCTGGGGGGGGGGCCCCGGTGAGGGCGGCCTCCCCGCCCCGGGCTCCGTCCCGGGTCCTGCCGCGGCGGCAGGGTGCCCGGGTGCGGGGTCCAGAGGGCCCGGGGAAGCTCCCCCTTCCCTTTTGCCTTTCCCCTGGGCCATCTGGTCGCGCCTGTCCCTCGGCCATCTGGTCGCGCACGTCCCCTCGGCCATCTGGTCGCGCAGGCCCCTTCGGCCATCTGGTCGCGCAGGCCCCTTCGGCCATCTGGTCGCGCACAATGCTTTCCTATGGGGCGACCAGATGGCCGAGCTCGCCTGGAAGTCTCGATGAGGGTCCATTTGCCTCCCGGATCCCAGCGAGGGCTCCAGGAGGTCGGGTACATTCGCGCCTAGGTCCCCTCTGTCACCTCGTGCGCACGGATTACAAGAAAGGGGGGTAATTTTCCTCCGGATTACTAGGGAGAGGGTCAGTCAGACCAAAGTGATGTTTGGCGATACTGAATCAGGGGAAGGCAGACCCGGGGCCCGCCCGCCGGGGCCCCCAGGGGCCCGGGTACGCTCCTGCCTCTCAGCCCCTTCCCGATGGTCCTTTCTCTCCGAGTTTTCTGGGTCGGAGCCCCGTGAGGTCCGTGGATCCCGAGACGGGGGAAGGCAGCCCCTGGGCCCGCCCGAAGCGGGGCCCCCAGGGGCCCGGGTGCGCACACCTGCCTCCCAGCCCCCTTCCCGACGGGTCTTTTTCTCCGAGTTTGCTGGGTCAGACCTCCGTGAGGTCCGGCGATCCCGAGAGGGGGGAAGGCAGACCCGGGGCCCGCCCGCCGGGGCCCCCAGGGGCCCGGGTACGCTCCTGCCTCTCAGCCCCTTCCCGATGGTCCTTTTTCCGCCGGGTTTGCTGGGTCAGACCTCCGTGAGGTCCGGCGATGGCGA